>NC_031780.1:15885062-15886483 GCF_001522545.3 Parus major | reverse complement strand
TATAATCTTTATATATTATCAGTCTCAGAAAGCCAACATACAAAGAACATGTTTTAAAAGAGAGATGTGCTTGAATATGATCACACCAATATTAACATGACTGATTAATTATTTGATATGGCTGAATATTCAGCCATAGAAATCACACAGTGGAAATCAAAATAGCATTAATTTGTAGGACTGTCTGATATGTCAGTGGCAAAAGGCAGATTTTTAACCAGGTGGGAGGAAGTGAGAAGTAGTCTCTATTTTTTGTCTAAATATTTTTGCTGTGGGTGTCCACAGCTGGCACTCTTGATTCTTCACCTTCCTCCTTCCAGCTCTGTTTGCTGCTGTTTTATTTATCCTTTCCTAAGGAGATATTGAAATGGAGCTAGGCTTGGAAAAGGAGTTGATTATAATTTCATCTTGGTTTCAAGTTTTGGCAGCTGAACCTGAAGACTTCTGGAAACCTTGAAAAATATATATGCAAGGGAGTCTACTAAAGCCATTAGTCAATTGGGAAACATCCCCTTTTCCCAACCACACTGAATGAAATAATGAATAACATGGACAGAAGTACCAGTGATGTCAATTGTTGTCACTGCATCGAAGCTGATGATGAGACACTAACTCAAATTTATGATCTAACACTTGCTCCTCTCCATTTCCCATAAGTAGATGTACTAAAAGTCTTATTAGAGGACATGGAATTTAAAGCATATTTACTTTGTCTCATCCATTTTACCAGCAGCTTTTATTTTTTCTCAGTATTTTTTGTTACTCATATTTTATATAATCAATTCAAGTATTGACAGTGAAACTCATATTGCAGTAACCAGTAGAGTCTCCACAATTAAAAATTAAATGCTACATTAAAATACATAAAAATAATGAATTTAAATAGGGAAGGAAAAGAGGCTTGAAACAGAGGCTGGATTTGAAATAATGTATTCTTATGTCAGCCTCAGGAGATCTGCCCAGTATGGAAGACCCTGTGCTTTAAATGCCAGATTTGTGTTATGCATTGTGACCAAGTATTTTGAAAACTTAAGTAAAATAACAGCTTCAATCACAGATCAGAATTCATAATTCCCACTCTTGTGCTTGGTCTCTTTCCCAGTGGCATCTCTTGGCCTGTGTGGATTTAAATGAGGTAGTGCAAAATTGGAGCTTGCCTGGGAAAACAGACCTCACTCAGGCATGCTTTAATAATGTTGGTATTTTAAAAAGTGGTATTTTTTGAATGTTGAACAATGGCTCAGAGAAGATCTTTGGTAATATTTTCTTTTTCAACAATGTGTTAAGAATCATTGCAAGGGAGAAAGGCAGTTTGGTTAATGGATGATGATGGAATTGTAGTTTCTTCTGCAGTGGCAAATATGAGGTGAGTGGTAACTATTGAAAACAGAGAGTTTGGTAATAGGAATAAAAACACAAAA
>NC_031780.1:15880760-15882871 GCF_001522545.3 Parus major | reverse complement strand
TTTGATCTTCTACTGGAATCCATCCCATTGTTTCTGTCGTCTCTCACTGATAGCTACATCTTATCAACTGACCCATAGCTTGTTTGTAAAGACAAACCCATCATTCCTCTCAAGGAGAAAGACCAAAGATTCATGAATCTGACTGCTTCTTTTAAAGGCTTAATGCCTCGGGGATTGGGAATTGTGAGAACCAGTTAGAAAATAAAGCTGGTGGTCACACAAACTTTCTACGAATAAAATACAGACAGATTAAGATAAGCGGTAACGGACATGGAAATTCCCTAATAATGTTCCGAGGATTAGGGGTTTTCCAAGATGGGATCTAAATGCGGGGTGGAGCCGCAGGGAGATGGGGGGAGAGACCACAACGCCCAAAACCCTGCCGCTGGGGCACAGGAAGGATGGAAATGCACGGCCGCCAGGAGGGAAAACAGAAACAGACACAGTGCAGGGAGAGACACAAGCTAAAACCGGAGCCCCGGGCCCCGTGGGCTGGGGCTGGCGGGAGCAAACTAACTGTGGGGTAAGGCGGTGGCAGGGGACAGTGGCAGCAAAGAGGAAAACACAATTACACTGTTCCAGCGCAGACGGTGGCAGCGGCACGGGCCCATGGGCAGCAGGGGCAGGGGGGAGAGGTGGCGAACCCAGCAAAAGCTTCAGCCGCGGCAGCGAAGGGGTGGGGAGGGGCAAAAACTTCAGCAGCAGCCGAAGGAAATAATAAACACACAAGCCTCTAACTTAGCTGGCAAACTAAAAACCCACCGCAATACCAGGTCACCAGGATTAGATGTCCCTTTTTACAAAACAAAAAATAAAAGCCTTTATTTTTTACAAAAAAAAAAAGGCCTTTTTATACTGATTCATAATCAGATTGCAAGTCTTCTGTACACTGACTTAAAATGGTATGAACTGTAATGGTGGCATTTTTAGAAGATGATTATACAGTAGTTATATCTGATTGATAATAGCCTCCATTCAAAGTCAGTATTTTCACCTTTGTAATCAACTGTTTCATGCTATGCTGCAAATCAACTGGCAGAGGCATTTTCCTTCCCATTGTCCTCCCTAAGAATTCCTATTTAAACCACTGATTCCAGAGCATATATAGTCTGTCCAAGCTGAGCATAATTATATCAGAAAATAATTGAAAAGCAACAACTGAATGGAAAATATTCCCCAAAACACGCACACAAAATAAAACCATAAAATAATTCCTCCAGAATCACTGAGGCTTGAAGACTAGGCCATTTCAAAAATCAGCTTATTCACAAAGCCTAGTGGAACCCTTGCCTACAGTTTGAAAAAAGGGTCAGTTTTCAAAGAATTGCAAGGCCTTTAGAAACCCACCAAATGCTATTGTAAATGAAGGAATGAGACTAGAAAAGCCTCAAACAGTAGCTTGGTATCAAAAAGCCACTCTTTCCATGCAATTTATATTCCTTCTTGAGGGAAAATATCAAATTACACACCACTGGGATAGTTACAACAGAATTCCAGAATAACACAAACACTGCTGTTCACATTCAGGACTAAATTATACCCAGTAGAACAATCAATTTCTTATATCAAACATTTCACTTCTGTTAATGAATGATCATGTCTATAACTTACACATGAATTGAAGTTTGCAGCATGAGCATCTGAAACAGATTCTGGGGTTTGTAATACCACTCTAATGCATTGCCAGAAGTTAGTATTTGTTGTGAGGTGCCTCAGGGAGGCAAAGATTTAGTTTTAGATAAGAATTGTTCAAGTGAGAGGCATGGCTGTAAGCCCGGCTAGTGTGAATTTTGACCTCCTGCTTTGGGGTATGGGCAGTGTGAACCCTGGATGAAGTTGTCCCACCCCAAACCCCTTGTGAGGAGCAGCCCAGGAGTTCTGATTTGGTTTGAGCCCCTGGGGTTTCTCCCTTGCTGTGTTTCTAGTGGTCCGTGACCCTGAACTCCACCCTAGTTCTGTCCATCAAAACTCCACACTATAGAGAGCTTTTTAGCAGATGGGGGGCACGATATATTAGCAAAAGCCTGTCTGCACAAACCAGCCTTTGGGTTAAGTCGCAATATTAAAGGCCAAAATCCTTGAAACTTGCCTGTAGAAAGTAAAACAATAGT
>NC_031780.1:15878666-15880660 GCF_001522545.3 Parus major | reverse complement strand
GCCAGCAGGGGGAGCCAGACCCTTTCCTGTGAATTCGGGAAAAACGGGAAAAGTTAAAAATAAACTCGGCGATTTGGGGAAAACGGGGGGAGGTGAAGGAAGAGCGTGCAGTCAAACTTGTTCTTCAGTCTCTTCACACATTATTGTCCTCACAGCTCGCTAAAAACGTCAAGTTAATTTTACTAAGTAGCTAAATTATAGACACTCAGATGTAATCAGAACCCGCTATACATTTCAACTTTCAAAATTAATCATCCTGCGTTTCTGAGTTATCACACCTGAAGGAACCAGCTGTACAGCTATATATAGCACTCCCATGACTCTTGGTCTTCTTGCAGCCTTTTATTCCCCCCACACCATCTGCACTTCAAAATAAATAAATAACCAGGTTAAACGTTTCCCTTTCCTGAGATGATTTGCTGCTTATTTCTTAATGGTCCCTGTTGTGCCCTCTCAGAGATCTTCTCCTGACCCTTTTTTTCTCCTGATGGGCTCTAATTGCTGCACCCAGTTCACACCCGGGCAGGTCTCACCACTGAGATTGGTTAAAAAAAAATAAAAAATAAAAAAAATGCAGGATATCATTACCTCTTTAAAAACAGATGATCCTACAAGATCAAAGTATTTCATCTTAATGAGAAGTGCCTCTTAACCACACACAATTTACTGGGCTGGTTTAAAAATAATTAGAGAAAAAAAAAAAAAAATCCAGGCAAAAAACCCTCACCAGATGGTGGCTGTGGAAGACAAAGCTTACCAAGTGTTTAACTTTGTTCCCATTAAACAAAATTAAATTTTCCTTTAAAAATAATTATGCAGGAGAAAAATAAGCAGCATAAGCAAATGGAATTATAGGAGGGGCTCATTTGCTTAGTGAGTTGCTGCCTGTGCCTTCACTCCGTGGGCAAGGTGAATGGAAACATTGCTGAGAGAGTGGTTCAGGAGGAGCTCTCTGGTGGGAGAGGGGAGGCTGCTGTCATCACCTGTCACCTTCAACCTCCTGCTCCTTCCCCAGGCTCACAGGCAGGGAACAGGCTGAGGTCTTTCTCAGGAAGGATGCTAAAGGACAGCTGAGATTAAGAAAAAAAAAAAAAAAAAGGAAAAAAGAGTTAAAAAACCAAAGACAAGGGTTTTCCCAGCTCTTTATGCCCCCTGCAATATGTGCACTGAGAAGAGGCAATATTTAGTGCCCTGAGGGCAGAGCAGGGACTGTGCCCACCACTGAAGACCCTCCTCTGCCAGAGGGAACAAACAGAAATAATACCCAAAGCTCACAGGTCGTTGCTTGTATTAAAAATAAATCAATGCAAATGCATCCAGGCATTTTTAAAAACAAAACCACAGCAGATCTTGTGGTATTTTAATCTCCACCAAAGCTGCCCGTTCTGGTTTTGGGAGGCTTTGCAGGGTGAAGAGGGCTGGGCTTCCTGGGGCTGCTGTGGGATTGTGGGGAGATCTGGGGAGAGGGCAGAGCTCTCCCCTCCTTCCACATCACGGAGCAGTTTGGGTTAACTTTTCCCACTCCAGCCTGGCCCAAAGAGCCGAGCAGAGGCGAATGCGCCCTCTTGACATTTCAGGTTTATTTTAAACACTCCTGAGCTAAACAAAAAGCCAATCCTGTCATCACTCCCAAATTCCACAGAAATGACAATGTGGGAAGAGAAAAATAAAAAAAGGAAGTGGCAACACTGCAGCTCTATTGGTACCAAATTCCTGAGGTGCAAAGAGCCCAAACCTGACCCTGGCTATTTTGGCCACCGGCTCCTTGGAGCTCAGACCTTTCCCAGCACAGGCAGGGGTGGGATTGGGGCAGGAGCCTGCAGGGAGCTCAGCTCTGTGCTGTGGGGGACACCAAAGTGTCCTCCAGTGCTGAGGAGCCCAAGCTGCTCCTGCTGCTAAACCCAAACAGCCACCCTGGGTTTGGGGGTGCAGGGGGGTTTACACCTCCAGTGCTGGGTTCTGCTGCTGCAGAGGGGTTTTGGGTTCTGCTGCTG
>NC_031780.1:15876603-15878566 GCF_001522545.3 Parus major | reverse complement strand
GGGATGGTTTTAGCTCCAAGGCCACTGTCCTGCTGTCAGAGAAGCTTTTGAGATCTCAGAGCAGAGAGGACTCTTTTATGAGAGGAGATTGTGCAGTATCCTTTCCCTCTGAGGACATTCTACTACCATGCACTGGGATGGGACCCAAAAAGCTCTGGATCATGAAAAGGTGTCTCCAGGAGTTTGCTGTCTCCCTCCTGCACAACAAAGGCCCTTCCCATCTCAGAGCCTCTGTTTTCATGCATATAAAGCCTTGAATGTCACTGAAGAGATGCAGTGCCTGAATTCATCAATTTCCTTTGGAAGTGCTCTGGGATGCTCTTGTGAAAGGTGGAGTAGGGAACAGGGCAGGTCCAAAATGGAAGAAACAAAGAGTGATGCTGGCAACACGTAGCTGCAACCCAGATTCATCTCCCCTTCCCAGGGAAGTCCTGCAGTGGGTGCTCTGTGACCTTTATCTGCCTCCCCAAAGCAGCTCCGTGGGGAGCTGAGGTGGCTGCTGGATTCCCCCTCAGTTTTGGCAGAGGCTTTGAGCCAGAAGGTTCTCTTAGGGATGCTGGCTTTGGAAACCTCTCCTGATCTTGCAAGTGTGGAGCAAAACTACTTGCTGTGCCAGTGAACAACAAGTTATCCTCTGGTCCATTTGGGACCCCCAAGGCTTGGGGTCAGCCCTTGCTGGGGAGCTGCTGCTGCTCCTCCCCAAGTGCTTTGCTCTCCTGCACTTACACTTCTCTCTGCAAATATAGGGCTTATTGAACAATTTGCTGGCTTTGTCTCTCCCTGTGGCTGCAGGCAGTGTGATTTGCTGCAGCCACCAAAAGAGGTCTGGGTGGACAACTTAATGGAGGAGAGAAGAATAGCAATGAAGACAGGCTTCTGTGAAGATCGCACTGCCATCCTGAAAAAGAAGGTCCAGAAGAAGATAGCAAAGGTGCAAGAAAACCCCATGCTGTTCTTCAGTGACATTTTTTACATTGAGCCAATGGTAAGTGGTAGCTGAGAACCTCACTTACCTCCTCTTCCTTCTCTTCTTCCTCCTCCTGCTCCTCCTCCTGCTCCTACCCATCCCACCCCTGCCCCCTTCCCCCGGCTGCATCTCTGGGCAGATCCTCAGCAGGCTCGATGTGCTGAGAGGGAAGACATCGAGTTTCTGGTGAGGCTGCAGAGCTCCTGCTAAAAGCATTTCTGCCCTGCAGGCTCAGGGCAGGGCTGGGAACCTGACAAAGCCGAGCTCTGCAGCCAGGGTTCGAGCTCAGGGGCACTCCGTGTGTGTCCTTGCCGTGTCCTCAGGGACCAGTTGTTGTAGGTAGGGGCTCCCCTGACACGTGGTGTGTGGGGTTTAGCAGAGGGTGGTGGAGCACTGCCAGTTCACATATTGACCTGAAGCATGCAATGGTTCCCTAGGAAAAGGAGGCCAAATTCAGCCCAAGATCAATTAGAGAAATTCCAATCCCTTCCTGTACCCACAACTTGGATTATTTCTCAGTCTCCCTTCCAGTGTCATCTGTGAGCCTGGACAAAAGGGTGGAAGGTTTAGATGGGCCTTTAAAGTTTCTTGCAGACAGGGACAGAAAACCTTTTCCTTTTCTGTTTATGCAAGCAAACCCCCATGTCTTCCCATCAATCAGAGCCCTGATTCTGACTATTGGCATTGTGAATGAATTCCTGGTGTCTGTACAGTGCAAAATCCCTTCTCATCTTGGAATAGTCCCAACCCCTACTTTCTTTCAGAACAGGTTAAACTAATATTTCTATTTCCCAGGAAGGAGATCACGTTCTCTCTTGAGAAGAGCCACCAGTGCACAGTGGCAGTTACATACTGCAGCTGACAGCAGCATGATGTGACCAACAGCTTGTGTCAGAGCAGTGGGAATGAGTGGGAGCTGATCAGCTGAGCATTGAGAGCTTCCAGTGTTGAGCTGGGTTTGGAGTGTTTCCTTGGGCTCCTTGTGTTGTTCACTCA